>NC_073691.1:114305781-114326744 GCF_029784155.1 Uranotaenia lowii | reverse complement strand
AAAAATGACAAAAATGACAAAAATGACAAAAATGACAAAAATGACAAAAATGACAAAAATGACAAAAATGACAAAATGACAAAAATGACAAAAATGACAAAAATGACAAAAATGACAAAAATGACAAAAATGACAAAAATGACAAAAATGACAAAAATGACAAAAATGACAAAAATGACAAAAATGACAAAAATGACAAAAATGACAAAAATGACAAAAATGACAAAAATGACAAAAATGACAAAAATGACAAAAATGACAAAAATGACAAAAATGACAAAAATGACAAAAATGACAAAAATGACAAAAATGACAAAAATGACAAAAATGACAAAAATGACAAAAATGACAAAAATGACAAAAATGACAAAAATGACAAAAATGACAAAAATGACAAAAATGACAAAAATGACAAAAATGACAAAAATGACAAAAATGACAAAAATGACAAAAATGACAAAAATGACAAAAATGACAAAAATGACAAAAATGACAAAAATGACAAAAATGACAAAAATGACAAAAATGACAAAAATGACAAAAATGACAAAAATGACAAAAATGACAAAAATTACAAAAATTAATTACACAAATTACATAAATTTCAAAAATTACAAAAATTACAAAAATTACAAAAATTACAAAAATGACAAAAATGAAAAAAATGTCAAAAATTACAAAAATTAATTACACAAATAACATAAATTTCAAAAATTACAAAAATTACAAAAATTACAAAAATTACAAAAATTACAAAAATTACAAAAATTACAAAAATTACAAAAATTACAAAAATTACAAAAATGACAAAAATGACAAAAATGACAAAAATTACAAAAATGACAAAAATGACAAAAATGACCGAAATGACAAAAAAGACAGAAATGACAAAAATGACAAAATTGACAAAAATGACAAAAATGACAAAAATGACAAAAATGACAAAAATGACAAAAATGACAAAAATGACAAAAATGACAAAAATGACAAAAATGACAAAAATGACAAAAATGACAAAAATGACAAAAATGACAAAAATGACAAAAATGACAAAAATGACAAAAATGACAAAAATGACAAAAATGACAAAAATGACAAAAATGACAAAAATGACAAAAATGACAAAAATGACAAAAATGACAAAAATGACAAAAATGACAAAAATGACAAAAATGACAAAAATGACAAAAATGACAAAAATGACAAAAATGACAAAAATGACAAAAATGACAAAAATGACAAAAATGACAAAAATGACAAAAATGACAAAAATGACAAAAATGACAAAAATGACAAAAATGACAAAAATGACAAAAATGACAAAAATGACAAAAATGACAAAAATGACAAAAATGACAAAAATGACAAAAATGACAAAAATGACAAAAATGACAAAAATGACAAAAATGACAAAAATGACAAAAATGACAAAAATGACAAAAATGACAAAAATGACAAAAATGACAAAAATGACAAAAATGACAAAAATGACAAAAATG
This sequence comes from Uranotaenia lowii, assembly GCF_029784155.1. Lineage (NCBI taxonomy): Eukaryota > Metazoa > Arthropoda > Insecta > Diptera > Culicidae > Uranotaenia > Uranotaenia lowii. Next base: position 114,325,245 of record NC_073691.1, on the reverse strand, counting down.
ACAAAAATGACAAAAATGACAAAAATGACAAAAATGACAAAAATGACAAAAATGACAAAAATGACAAAAATGACAAAAATGACAAAAATGACAAAAATGACAAAAATGACAAAAATGACAAAAATGACAAAAATGACAAAAATGACAAAAATGACAAAAATGACAAAAATGACAAAAATGACAAAAATGACAAAAATGACAAAAATGACAAAAATGACAAAAATGACAAAAATGACAAAAATGACAAAAATGACAAAAATGACAAAAATGACAAAAATGACAAAAATGACAAAAATGACAAAAATGACAAAAATGACAAAAATGACAAAAATGACAAAAATGACAAAAATGACAAAAATGACAAAAATGACAAAAATGACAAAAATGACAAAAATGACAAAAATGACAAAAATGACAAAAATGACAAAAATGACAAAAATGACAAAAATGACAAAAATGACAAAAATGACAAAAATGACAAAAATGTCAAAAATTACAAAAATTAATTACACAAATTACATAAATTTCAAAAATTACAAAAATTACAAAAATTACAAAAATGACAAAAATGACAAAAATGTCAAAAATTACAAAAATTAATTACACAAATAACATAAATTTCAAAAATTACAAAAATTACAAAAATTACAAAAATTACAAAAATTACAAAAATTACAAAAATTACAAAAATTACAAAAATTACAAAAATTACAAAAATTACAAAAATAACAAAAATTACAAAAATTACAAAAATTACAAAAATTACAAAAATGACAAAAATGACAAAAATGACAAAAATGACAAAAATGACAAAAATGACAAAAATGACAAAAATGACAAAAATGACAAAAATGACCGAAATGACAAAAAAGACAGAAATGACAAAAATGACAAAAATGACAAAAATGACAAAAATGACAAAAATGACAAAAATGACAAAAATGACAAAAATGACAAAAATGACAAAAATGACAAAAATGACAAAAATGACAAAAATGACAAAAATGACAAAAATGACAAAAATGACAAAAATGACAAAAATGACAAAAATGACAAAAATGACAAAAATGACAAAAATGACAAAAATGACAAAAATGACAAAAATGACAAAAATGACAAAAATGACAAAAATGACAAAAATGACAAAAATGACAAAAATGACAAAAATGACAAAAATGACAAAAATGACAAAAATGACAAAAATGACAAAAATGACAAAAATGACAAAAATGACAAAAATGACAAAAATGACAAAAATGACAAAAATGACAAAAATGACAAAAATGACAAAAATGACAAAAATGACAAAAATGACAAAAATGACAAAAATGACAAAAATGACAAAAATGACAAAAATGACAAAAATTTATTTCACAAATTACATCAATTACAAAAATTACAAAAATTACAAAAATAACAAAAATTACAAAAATTACAAAAATTACAAAAATTACAAAAATTACAAAAATTACAAAAATTACAAAAATTACAAAAATTACAAAAATTACAAAAATTACAAAAATTACAAAAATTACAAAAATTACAAAAATTACAAAAATGACAAAAATTACAAAAATTACAAAAATTACAAAATTTACAAAAATTACAAAAATTACAAAAATTACAAAAATTACAATATTACAAAAATGACAAAAATAACAAAAATTAAAAAAATTACAAAAATTACAAAAATTACAAAAATTACAAAAATTACAAAAATTATAAAAAATACAAAAATTACAAAAATTACAGAAATTACAAAAATTACAAAAATAACAAAAATTACAAAAATTACAAAAATTACAAAAATTACAAAAATTACAAAAATTACAAAAATTACAAAAATTACAAAAATTACAAAAATTACAATATTACAAAAATGACAAAAATAACAAAAATTAAAAAAATTACAAAAATTACAAAAATTACAAAAATTACAAAAATTATAAAAAATACAAAAATTACAAAAATTACAGAAATTACAAAAATTACAAAAATACCAAAAATTACAAAAATTACAAAAATTACAAAAATTACAAAAATTACAAAAATTACAAAAATTACAAAAATTACAAAAATTACAAAAATTACAAAAATTACAAAAATTACAAAAATTACAAAAATTACAAAAATTACAAAAATTACAAAAATTACAAAAATTACAAAAATTACAAAAATTACAAAAATTACAAAAATTACAAAAATTACAAAAATTACAAAAATTACAAAATTTACAAAAATTACAAAAATTACAAAAATTACAAAAATTACAAAAATTACAAAAATTACAAAAATTACAAAAATTACAAAAATTACAAAAATTACAAAAATTACAAAAATTACAAAAATTACAAAAATTACAAAAATTACAAAAATTACAAAAATTACAAAAATTACAAAAATTACAAAAATTACAAAAATTACAAAAATTACAAAAATTACAAAAATTACAAAAATTACAAAAATTACAAAAATTACAAAAATTACAAAAATTACAAAAATTACAAAAATGACAAAAATGACAAAAATGACAAAAATGACAAAAATGACAAAATTGACAAAAATGATAAAAATGACAAAAATGACAGAAACGACAAAAATGACAAAAATGACAAAAATGACAAAAATGACAAAAATGACAAAAATGACAAAAATGACAAAAATGACAAAAATGACAAAAATGACAAAAATGACAAAAATGACAAAAATGACAAAAATGACAAAAATGACAAAAATGACAAAAATGACAAAAATGACAAAAATGACAAAAATGACAAAAATGACAAAAATGACAAAAATGACAAAAATGACAAAAATGACAAAAATGACAAAAATGACAAAAATGACAAAAATGACAAAAATGACAAAAATGACAAAAATGACAAAAATGACAAAAATGACAAAAATGACAAAAATGACAAAAATGACAAAAATGACAAAAATGACAAAAATGACAAAAATGACAAAAATGACAAAAATGACAAAAATGACAAAAATGACAAAAATGACAAAAATGACAAAAATGACAAAAATGACAAAAATGACAAAAATGACAAAAATGACAAAAATGACAAAAATGACAAAAATTTAATACACAAATTACATAAATTACAAAAATTACAAAAATGACAAAAATGACAAAAATTACAAAAATTACAAAAATTACAAAAATTACAAAAATTACAAAAATTACAAAAATTACAAAAATTACAAAAATTACAAAAATTACAAAAATTACAAAAATTACAAAAATTACAAAAATTACAAAAATTACAAAAATTACAAAAATTACAAAAATTACAAAAATTACAAAAATTACAAAAATTACAAAAATTACAAAAATTACAAAAATTACAAAAATTACAAAAATTACAAAAATTACAAAAATTACAAAAATTACAAAATTTACAAAAATGACAAAAATTACAAAAATTACAAAAATTACAAAAATTACAAAAATTACAAAAATTACAAAAATTACAAAAATTACAAAAATTACAATATTACAAAAATTACAAAAATTACAAAAATTACAAAAATGACAAAAATGACAAAAATTACAAAAATTACAAAAATTACAAAAATTACAAAAATTACAAAAATTACAAAAATTACAAAAATTACAAAAATTACAAAAATTACAAAAATTACAAAAATGACAAAAATTACAAGATTACAAAAATTACAAAAATTGCAAAAATTACAAAAATTACAAAAATTACAAAAATTACAAAAATTACAAAAATTACAAAAATTCAAAAATTACAAAAATACAAAAATTACAAAAATTGAAAACATTACAAACATCACAAAAATTACAAACAGTAAACATTACAAGCATTTCAATCGGTGCAAAAATTACAAAAATTACAAAAATTACAAAAATGTCAAAAATTGCAAGAATTTCAAAAATTACAAAAAATTTGAAAATTAAAAAAATTAAAAAAACTCCAAAAATAACAAAATTTACCAAAATGAAAATAAAAATTACAAAAATGACTTTTATAAGAAAGAAATGACGGAAATGGCAAACGGAACGGAAATGACATAAAATGACAAATGTGTGATTTGTTGTGAGTTATTTCGCAAGTCATGTAGTTGTCACTTAATCCATATTAATGTAACGATAATTCGAAAAACGGTCCAAGAAATTCTATTTTCGGAAAAAAAGTTAATAAATAAAACCAGATCTCAGCGTTCAAATCATTTTGAATCACAAAATTCCTATAAAATTTGGTCATCTGGTAGATTCTGAAAGTTGATGTTCGTAATCGACTGTCTTTATTGCCTGATTTGTAAATTAATTAAATAGGGGAGAATGAAGGGAGAGTGATTAATGTGGTGCTTTGATTCCTCAACTGTATTTCGTTATTGGAATCTCTAACAAAAACCTAATGATGTTGAAAATAGTATCAAATGTAGTAAAACAATAAATTTAAAAAAATCTGAGTTATTAAACTTTTGATGTAAAATTTAACAAAATGTGTCTTAAAAATATTTTTTGATCATTTTCAAATGATCACATTTTAACAAAAATATTTACTCCAATACATATGTTAATCGTTGAGGAATGATTTGAGATTCATAATGCCTTAATTCCACAGCAAAGGATAGCTCTTATTTTTTTTAAACCATTTTTTCTAAAATGGGTTCAATTGATCCCTTGAATTCAAAAAGACTTGGTTTTCAACTGATTGAACTGTGTTCACAATTAAGTACCTGCGATATAAATTATATTTATCCAACAACTATTGTTTATCCAATGATGGCCTGGTTAAAAAGACTTGAAATATTTATTTTGTCTTAAAAATATAAATTAAAGCCTGAAATATGCTATGGATATAGGGTTGTAGACGAACTTTTAGAATTCTGTATATCTTATCTATGACTGCAAAATTGAGAAATGAAAAGTTATAAGGCCAAAAAATAGTCAATGTACCGTCAAACGGGGCATCATGCAAAAGCAGGGTTAGAAGCAACATTTGTATATCAATTTTTATTTCAATATACCGTAATAAAGTTATCATTGAATGATAACAAATTGATGATGACAAAGTTTTTTTCATCGTGAAAGAGTTTTTTAAAGTTTTTGATTCTCATAAAAAATTAAAAAATCGAGCAATAGATGTACAATTTTTTCATTTTTCGATGCCTTAAAAAACTTTACCTAGTACGACGGATTGGCTTAATGATATCACCTACAAACTTTATATTGCTTTCATAATCCTATACCAACACTGTTGGAGTAGAAATATTTTTCGGTCAATCTCCAATTTTTTAAAAATAAATATTTTTTTAATTCAGGTAGCCGTCTGGAGCAAAATGCAACAAAATGCAAATCAGAACTAAATCTCATAAATCGCGTTTCCATATGCTGGGATATGATTCTTTTGCATTATGCGTTTGTTAACATTAATATTTCATCCATCCTAAGATTTATTTACATGATTTAAGATAATAGAATATTTTGAAGTATTTTTTACCCCTAAATGTATGCAGCACATTAACACTCTTTTCTTAAAAACATTTTTGACAGAGAAAAATGTATAATTCAATTTTAACAAAACCAAAAATTACTGCAATTGATGCTTCATGCTTCATGACATCACAAATGTATCAAAAACTATAAATTTTCAAACGTTTTCATTTGATTTTTCATTAATAACAGAGCTTGTGTGCAACTTACCCCTTTTTCGAAGTAGGGTGAAAATCGCATGTTTTTGTATTTTAAAAAATAACTGGTTAAACCAATAATTTTTTTGACTACGTCAATTTAATGTCCCATCACCCTTAAAACTTTTGATGTATAAAAGATATGATTATCTGTAAGCATTAAGATTTTACAAGCCATTGAAGTTGAAAATTGTTGCATGTTGCCCCAGTTGACGGAACCTTTTATCTTTCGACTTACTTGATTTTTGACTAAGTTCAAGCGTCCCTGATTGGAAGATATCTTTAAATAAAGGATCAAGTCTCCATTAATAAGAAAAAAAAATCACAGCCTATCCGGAGCTTTCTTTTTTTTTTTTGACTGAACTTCCAGTGATATGTGAAGTTTGTATAGTACATTTTATATGAATTAAGTTCAAATTGTTAAACTGGAATTTTGCTACCAAAATCATGAACCTATATCTAATCTTAATTTCTTTTTACTAAACAAAAGTGTGAGAAGTGGTGCTGAATCCCAATTTGGAACTCATTTTTGAGTTTTTTAAAGATTTATTTTGAAAGAAAAAATGTACCTACTATTTATCCAATTAAAGTCACATATCCACCAGCTCCTATGCTTGAGAGATCTTGATATTGAGATTATAACTAACTGTTTTTTTTTCAGCCCTTGGCAAAGGACGTTATCATTCGTTTTTGGATAATAATTTTTTAAATTTTTTTTATTGATTTTTTCTTACGCTAAACTAATTTCAGAATAATTCTCTTCGCAGCGAATCCCAAAATGCATGGGCAAGAAATTTTTTTTTTTTTAAGGTTTTATTAATGACACTTTACCATCTTTGTGGCATTCGTGTCTTGTTGAAGATTTACAGTAATTTATAAATTTTACATTTTTTTAAAAATTCGATAAGCGGTTTTTCGTGTGATTCTTCGTTTTTCAGAATTTGGAAAACAGATCCGTTAATGTTGAATTCTTCGCGAGCTTCTTTGTATCCTTGACAGTCAATCAGAATGTGCTGAACAGTAGTTTGAACGCCGCAAAACTGGCATATCGGTGGAGAAGTTTTTTCAAACAGATGAGCATGTGTCAGTCTTGTGTGTCCAATACGCAATCTTGTCAGAGCACGTTGATCAGAGGGACATTTCCGGTCTTTGTATTTTGAAGGTGTGTATTTATGTTGCCTAAGAAATGATTGATTCAGGCGCCATCTACATTCCCATGTCCACCACATGCTGGTTTTAATGTTGCGTATAGCGTCTTGACTTGGAATTCTAGGACTTGCTGGTGGTGTACTGATGCGAGCGGAATTCGCACATTTATCTGCCTCCTCGTTACATGGGCAAGAAATGAAATTTGTCAAATATATCACTCATTCTCTGGGGTTTGTTTGTTTCCGTTTTTTAAACTTTTTTTTTCTTCGCCACGAGAGTTACATTGCTGATTAATAGCATGTGATTATAATTAGGCGTGTTTGCACCGGCACAAGTGGGTGGTTTAGTGGTTGGAGGTGGCGATATAATTATATACATGCCCTCGCTCATACATATCTACATAGGTACCGGTAGGTAATCTGACTGAACAAAACTCGCGCCATTCGTAGTCAGTGCACTAGGCAGTCATATTTCTACTCTTCGGTAGGCTGGCCCTCCCCCTGCCTGCCTGGCCGCATTATTATGATACGACGGCATTTGATGGCACATACAAACCTTCCACATGCCTCTTTCGAACCAAACCTTTTCCGTGCGCCAATACGATCGTCTTTCGCAAAGTTGCGTCGTTGTCGTCGTCGTCCGTGATTAAAGAAGAGCTAAGAAAAATAATTGTTCTAATTACTTCGTGAGATAAACGCCAAGTAAATATTTTCACAAGGAAACAACTAAAATTATACGCTCTCTGAATCAGTTTTTTTGTTGATTTTTTTTTCTGTTCGTTTTTGGGGAGGAAGCAAGTTATTTATCAGATTTGCTTACTCTATTTTAATCAAATATTTGTTGACACCAGGCGGTTTGCTGTCATTAATGTTAAGCCATGATTTTCAAGTTCTTTTCCACAATGATCAAAATGTGCGAGCGGAGGTTCAGTATCGGTTGAAGTCAGTCATAAATTATTTTTCTTCCGTTTATTTGCAAATTCAGTTGGAGTTGAGTAGTACCATAGTTCAACCGCAACATTTAAAAATAATCTGCCTACTTCGGAAGTTTACGGAAAAGGGCAAAATTAGGATTGGTCAAACAAAAAATAACTGCATATGATTTCACAAAGTTTTCTCCGCACTAGGCACCAATTAAACTAATAATTTTAACTAAAGCAACAAATCGCTAGTTTCTCATGTTGTTCGAGACTCATGGACTAAAGCTGAATGTCTCACGAGCAATATGGGACACGGTGTCTTTTTTTTTTGGACCAATTAAAATTATTCGGCATCTTAAGAATTTGTCACATTAAATATATCCAACGCACAAAAAATCTATTGTTGGGTCTAGAATAAGCTTGCCAGATTGTTATATCCGGGTTTTCCCGAATATTTTAGAAAATTTCGGTCCGGTCAGATTGCCCAGTTTGCTGAAATTTATTCACCTTATTTGCCGAACCGAAAGAAATCAAAATATGGCTTCTTTTATGGCTTCCAAAACAAAATATTCTGAGCCAATTTTATACAAATATTCATGAAAGGTTTTTATGGATGCCTAAAATACGATTGTTGATAAGTTTTGATGATATTTTTTATTGCTTTTTTGTTGAGTTTCCTGGATATTGCCCGGATTTTGTGTTGATAGTGGTAAAAACAAATGCCCGGATTTTGGTTTTTAGATGAAGGGCGAACACGCAATTATGGCGACACATAGAACAGGACATAACTTTTTTACCATTGGGTAAAAATCGACAAAATTTTGTTAACTTTCTCATTTATGTGTATTGTTTACATGCTGTCAAACTCGAAGTCGTGTTTTTCGATTCAACAAAAATGGAGGTCAACAAACGCGAGTCGAGTAAAGAACTTCCCAAACCACGATGAGCGGCAACAATCGACGACTAAAACACGGGCACGGGAGCCCTACGAGAAGATGCTGACAAAACATGGCTGCTGTGCGAAGGACGACGAAACGTATAAAAAAGTCGATTTTAGCAAATCTCGGGATTGGAGTCTCGTTTGGCAGGCCATCTGTTCTTGCGGACCGAGGAGTGAGCCTTTCGTATTCGTGACAAAGGGCACAGAAAATGGCGAGATCTACAAATCTGAATGCCTTGAGAAGCGCCTTTTGCCGTTCTTGCAGCAGCACGATGAAGCTCCGCTATTTTTTGCCAGATTTGACATCATGCCATTATTCTAAAAGTGTCGTGAATTGGTATGAGGCCAATTCTATCCATTTTGTTCCAAAGGACATGAACCCGCCAAACTGTCCGGAACTGCGCCCGGTGGAGCAGTACTGGGCAATATTAATTCGGAAGAGCAAGAAGACAGTCAAAGACGAGAAGGATATGTTCAGATAATGAAAAAAAAACTTAGAAACAGGTACCGGATGACACTGTAAAGACTTTGATGGGGGGCATTCAATTTTACACTCAACGCTCCATCGATTAACTTTAATTTTGAATTTTGAAGTAAATATTTGTAGGAAACTACCCTAAAATTTTAAAAGAAAATTGGCATGACATTTTCAGTGTCACAATAATTCCGTGTTTGCTCTTTAAAATATCCCGGATTTGTCCGGCCCGGATACGTACTGAAAAAATCCTGACAACTTTAGTCTAGAACAACTCTTTCACTCTTTTACAATTTTCACTAGAAAGACCGTAACAAATATCAAATTCTTCTTTTGTTACAAATCCCCAAAAATTATCATTATTCCAAAAATCTCTAAGGTAGATAAAATAAATGTTAAGGTAATTCGATTTTGGTCAATAAAGATTGTATGCATGTTTGTAGCATGCTAGCTTTTGTCCAATTTGTTCCAATTTATTTAGATTATTTTTTGTTTCCCAGATTGAACTCCAGATAGAAATTAATGCTTAATTCACTGAACAAGCTTAGAAACTAAACAAATGAATGGTGATGAAACAGATCCATTTATTCTCAAAAAATAGGTATATTGAATCTAAAAAGGCCCATATAAGTTGATAAGATTTGCAACACCGTGCACATCAATATTATTCGAAATTGATTGGTGCGATACGTGAATATTATTTGAAAAAAACAATACTATGTAAAACTTTTCCGTAAATGTGCAAATGTGTTTCTGAATCTTTTAAGTATTTAATTGCAAAGAAGAGGCAAAACAAATGACAATTTCAAAAGACTTCGATCTATTCCGATCCCCCAAATTTGGCATTGGGCTTTGTGCTAAAGGGTGTCCACGATGAAATTGCCACACACACAATTGATTCGCAAAATTCGAGTTTTCATCCGATTGCCATCAAATTTTCAGGGGTTGAAAAATAAATCTTGAACTTCATTTTACTATTTATTTTACTCGTTTTTTATTTACAGTCCATACGCAAAAGCCCGCACTTTGGCCTTAACTCCAACCATAAGATTCTGCACAACGTGAATCAACCGTTTTTTTTGCATGTAATTCCATACTTTCTCCAGTTCCTCGACTGTCTTCACTACCTTAGGTCGTTTAAGAAGGTACTGCTTCATAATCGCCCAGTTCCAGAATGCCAAAACTAAGGCTGGGCTTCGAACGTTCAAGGTACAAAAGGACCCTAATCGCGACGAGAAGCAGAACAAGTCCGCCAAAACAAGGTTTTGTTTTATTGAAGCGTCAAGTTTTGCAACACAACTTTTTGTAATACCGCAACACACCCTCTGGATGTATTGTATTTTTTAAATCTAAATAGAGACGAAATGTAAAACTTTTCAACAATGTTTTGAAAACAGTATACCGTCAACTGAGGCATCATGCAACACTTTCCAACTTCAATGGCTTAGAAAAAGCGTCAAGGTCTGCAACGAATTGCATTAAAGATATTTTGCTCTGATTTTTTGACTTCAGATGATTCTGTGCTGAGATACAGTGTCCACCGCAAATCCTGTTTTCTAAAAGGCATCCTCGAAAGTGCTCCGTCACCGGCTCATTTTTCAATATTTTTCTACGAAAAAATTACTAAATGTTCTTTTAACAATGCTTTGTATAATGCAAAAAAAAATTAATACATTTGTTTGAACGATTGGGAAAATGGTGTTTTTTTATACCCGTTAGACCCTCCCCCCCCCCCTTAATCTAAACAGAGACGAAAAGTAACACTTTTCAACAATGTTTTGAAAACAGTATAAAGAAGTACCGTCAACTGGGGCATCATGCAACACTTTCCAACTTCAATGGCTTATAAAAACTTAATATCCACAGATAACCATATCGCTTGTGCATCAAAAGTTTTAAGGTTGATGGGACATCAAATTGACGTAGTTAGAAAAATTATTGATTTCACCGATTAATTTTAAATGTTCAATTTTCACCCTACTAAGAAAAAGTTTGAAAATTTATTATTTTTGATATATTTTTGATGTCATAACGCAAAAATCCCCAATTGCAGTTTTTTTTGGTTTTTTCCAATTTAATTTTACATTTTTGCTGACAAAAATTATTTTTAAGAAAAAGCATGACGATGCTGCAAACATTTAGGGGTTAAAAATACTATACAAAATTGTACTATACTAAAAAATAATGTTTGTATGGATGCAATTTTGAAATTTACAAACGCGTGATGCAAAACAATCATATTCCAGCATATGGAAACGAGATTTAAAATGTGAATCTTTGGTTTGCATTCTTGTGTTCAAACAAAAATAACTAATTTACTAATTAAATGAGGCCGGAACAAATTTCAAATCCTCTTTTGTCCCTCGGAGTTGGAACATCGCAAATGGGGGATAATAAAAAAATAATGCGAAAATCAAATAAATTGGAATAAATTGCACGAAAGTTTGTATGCAACAAAATTGCATACTATATCATTGCACAAAACCTATGATTCAAGTAATTTTTTATCCGAAAATTTAATAAAATCAAAACACAAAAGCTTCACACCTCTAATGCATGACTTTTTTTTAATGAAAATAGCAGTTATTGACTCAATGAAATAATAATATTTTAACTCGAATAACACAACTCAACAGGATTGAAGTCGTTATTTTGAGTATTTTAAAAGTTATGGCCCATCGAAGTTAAAAAATATTTTTTGAAATTCTTAATTCAAGACGATTTGGCAAAACTCTTCTAAACCTTGTTAATTGGATGCAGGAAAGTTATTGTGATTGACGAAGATTAAAAAATTTGTTAGAATTGCAAATCTGAGAAATAACAGCAAATTTCCAAAAACTACTTTTTTCAAAAAAATAGATAAATTTGATTTTTGCCATTTTTCCACATACTTTGGACCGTCCACATTCCACATACTTTGGACCGTCAAACGGGGCATCATGCAACAGTGGGGTTCGATGCAACATTTATATAACACTACATTGAATCAATTTTCAATTTAATGTATTGTAATAAAGTTATCTTTTCATGATAACAAAATGATGATGACATAATTTCTCGCATCTTAAGCTAGTTGCCTTAAGGTTTTTTATTTTTATGTAAAATTTTAAAAATCGAGCAATAAGTGTACAAATTTTAACATTTTTTGATGCCGAAAAAAACTTTACCCAGTATGACGGATCGGCTTGATAAAATTACCTACAAACTTTTTACAGGTTCCCTCATGTTATACCAACATTGTTGGTGTAAAAATATTTTTCGAACAATCACCCAATTTTTTTAAATGAACATTTTTAAAATACAGTTAGGTGTCTGGGGTTAAAAGCAACAAAATGCAAATCAAAGAAATACCTTGTAAATCTCGTTTCCATGTGCTGGAATATGAATGTTTTGCATCACGCGTTTGTAAACATTTAAATTTCATTCATCCAAACATTTATTTTTATGATTTCAGGTTGTAGATTTTGTCGTAGTATTATTTAACGCCTAAATGTATGCAGCATCCTTATTTTCAGAAAAAATGTGAAAATTCGTTTTTACATACCCAAAAACTAATGCAATTGGTGTTGTCATGCGTAATGGTCTTTAAGGCATCGCAATTATATTAAAAACTATGAATTTTTTTACGTGTTCATAAGATTTTTCATTAAAAACAAAGTTTGTTGCAAGTTACCCCATTTTCTAAGGAGTGTGAAAATCGCATGTTTTTAGAAAATTAAAAATAACTGAAGAAACCAATAATTTTTTTAGCTACGCCAATTTGATGCCCCAGCATCCTTAAAACTTTTGATGCATAAAGGATACGATTAACTGTGAACATAAGGTTTTTAGAAGCCATTGAAGTTGAAAATTGTTGCATGTTGCCCCAGTTGACGGTATTTCACACATACATTAAAATATTGCTATTAAAATAACATGGACTAATTTCCTTTAATCTCTAGAATATTTTTGGTCTGTACATCACTCAAAAATATCAACGCATTTTCGAAATATTTGGATTTTGATTAGTGTTGTTTTAAAACAACACTATCTATTAAAGGGTTAATAACTTTATTTATTTATTTCGTCAACTGTAACGTAGACTAGTTTGATACATGTGCATTCCCTTAAGAATAGGTTTAAGCGGTGTCTACTTTACAATTTTTCTGAAGAGTTTAGATTTCTTCGATTAAAATATTGTTTGAGTTTTTGTCGAAGGACATTGTAAAGTCAATGATTTCGCAGTGTTGATTGTAAGAGGCCATCATGCGATTTATTGGCCCGTTTTTCGCGTAGTTTGTGCGATAGTGATTAATGAACAATATAGAATTGATAGAATTTCTTTTGAGTCTATACGCTGCGAAACGATATCGTTTACACATGAAACCATTGCATATTCGCGGCGTTCTTTTAGTCTTTGTATGTCAATGAGCATGCAGCGCGCTTAACATATATGTCCAACCTAATTTACGAAGGACATATGATATAAATTGCTTTTGTACTGATTCTATTCTCCCTTCGTGTGAAATTCAATATGGGGACCAAACAACGCTGCAATATTCCAGTACAGACCTTAAAAAGGCAAAACATAGTGTTTTTAATGTGTATGGGTCTTGAAAATTAAAGCAAAAGCGCTTAATAACGCCCAGCATGTTATTTGCCCTATGGATGACAGAATTGTAATGGTCTGTGAAAGTAAGCTTAGATTCTAAGATAATTCCTAAATCCCTGACTCGTTCACATTTTTCTACATTCTGATCTCCTAATGAAAATGTGATGTTTGATTTTGTTCTTTTTCTGCTAAATGATATTAAATTGCTTTTTTTTACATTGAGCTTCAGAAGGCTTTTTTTTTTGGTAGAAAATGTGAATTTCATTTTGGAATATGCTGACGTCTTCTTCATTTCCTATTTCCAAATAGAGCTTCATGTCGTCGGCATAAATGAGCATTTTGAGAATTTTGAGAATAAAGGAAATGTCGTTTACATAAAGTATGAAAAGTAGAGGTCCTAAATGAGATCCTTGCGGAACTCCTGAAGTGACTTGAATACGGAGCGATTTCTTTCCATTTAAATTTATTATTTGTTGGCCATTCGTTAGGTATGATTCAAGCCATTTCAGGAGTTTAGATTTTATTCCATTTTTTTGTAATTTGATAAGAAGCATTGGTATGCGATCAAATGCCTTACTTAAGTTTGTATAAAGAGCTTCCACATGGTTACCATTATGAACTTGATTAATGCTAATGTCCCTTGAGAATTATGGGAAAAATGAAAAATAATGGCGATCACGATCTTTTTCATTAAATGTCGTATAAATTTTTTGAAAGAAATTTGCAAAAAGATTGCCAATTTGCTCCGAGTTATCACCGACATGTTCGTCAAGGTGCATTTTTGAAGGAAAATTCCCAGTTTTCAACTTTGTTTTTAAGTTTTTTAAAAAAAATTTTGGACAAGTCTTTATTTCAAGTTCAGTTTTTTCATTGTATTCTTCAAGTGCATTGCCCAAGTGCATCAATGGCCAAGTTCAGTTGATCGCTTAAGTTCAAATACGATGCTAACTTTTCATTAGTATTGTGCTTTTTGTAAAATTTACGTGTTTTTTGTTTACGATTCTTTAAGTTCATGATTTGTCTGTTGAACCAGTCCGGGTACTTAGAGTTTTGGTAACGTCCTCTTTTCTTCAGTGGTGTTTCTTGTGAGATAATTCCAAATAAAATTTTGTAAAAGACGTCAGCAACAGGTTCGACATTTCCTTCATTCCTAAAAATTCCTTGCCAATTGACACTGTTTAATCTATTCTTAATGTTTTCATAATTTGCAGATTGGTATTCAAAGACTTCTTCATATTCGCAGTCGTTGGGTCTTTGATATTTATTTTTAAATATGGAATATTCAATCGCCGTATGAAAAGCCTCGTTTTCCATAAAGGGTTTTGCGCTTCAGTTACGCGAAAATATTCATAAATGTTTGTTAGTAAAAGATCCAATTAGCAATTTTGCTGGGTTTTTATGTGATTAATATGATTCAATCCCTAATTAGCAATTTTGTCAAAAATGAACTGAAAAGTTTCATTGTCCCCAACGACTGGGAGTTATATGCTTTCATTTTCAGAGTCCTCGATGAAGTCAACGTGGCGTTAATTGAAATCCCCATAGATATGAATTTTACCTCAGCAGATAGATTACCTCTTCTGTAGTGATGAGGAATTTTTCATAAGTGTTTTAATGAACATGGTCTGGTGGAAAATACTCTGAGGCAAACACGTGTGTTTCACCTGCTATGTGTGCTTTCACCCAAACCTGCTCAAATTCATTGAATTTTTGGGTTGGAATTATTTCAGAATTAAAGCTATTAGAAATGGCTGTAAGAACTCCGCCACCTGACTTCTTCTGAGACATTTTAAAATTTCTATCGTCTCTGAATACGTTATATGCACTTCCAAAAATTTCTTCACTGCGAACGCTTTCATCCCAGCTAGTATCAGTTGCTAGAATGACTGAGAAGGACGAGCTAAGAACATTTTTATAAATATCCTTCACTTAAGCGATAAGACGAAAGACAGAGGCGCTAGGGAAAAATCCACTTTTATCTCTTTTGGACCACTATGCAATGGCGTGATACGAAGGAGAGGGGAGGCTCCTATACAGTTTTTTGCATAACTTTAGAGCTTATCGAAAATATGGACCCAAATTTGGCATATGAGAATGAGAAAAAGTTATATCTATGCTTATTTTAGACTCATTTTTCCTTCACTTGGGGATAAAGTAAAAGAAGAGGGAAGCTCACATTCAATTGTTTTGCATAAACTAAGAACTTATCTAACAAATCATTTGGTTTCTATGGTTATTTGAAATCACTCTTCTTCCAGATAGAATAAAAAAAGAGGGCTCCAATACAAATTCGGATTCCTTGATCGCTGGCGCGGCTAATCGGAGCAAGTTCCTCCTCGCCAATATTTGCTAC
The DNA here is from genome assembly GCF_029784155.1 of Uranotaenia lowii. Taxonomy (NCBI): domain Eukaryota; kingdom Metazoa; phylum Arthropoda; class Insecta; order Diptera; family Culicidae; genus Uranotaenia; species Uranotaenia lowii. Next base: position 114,309,145 of record NC_073691.1, on the reverse strand, counting down.
TCCGTGATTAATGATTAATAACGGCGCCGGCCACGTCCTAGTAGTCTATGGGGAAAAAAAAGACTTAAACTTTGAACTTTCATAAAATTTTACTCTGAATATTTTTCTCGTTAATTTTTTTTTTTAAATTATGGATACACTAACAAACCATTATTTAACAAAATTAGACATCTCCATTTCGACTTGAGATACAGAAACTCTACAAGAATCGATATCGAACTGAAATATCTTTGAAATCACGCAATCAGCGTTGAAATTTTGATATAGTTCTCAATTTTTGAAAAGTTGTATCGGTCGGGTCAAAGATTACGACCGGTACAATATTTCAGACTTGGGCTGAAAATGCGATTTATTTACGATGTTGGATTTTGAAAATTTTGTTTCTAAAAATCATAATTCTGATTTGCTGATTGAGTTATTCGAAAATTATTATGGAAATTGCCATTTGTGGTAGGTATATCCTGAGTAAAAGAACAATGGTGGATTATGAACAGAGAGATAACAGGATGGCTGTTCAATAAATAAATACACATTTGTAGAAATTGGACTGAGTGCTCTGCCCTGTTAATGTAGGGGTAAATCTATTAGTATAGATAAATGTTTAAATCTCTTCACACTACTAATCATTAGACGTATACGCAATAGAGAAACTATGACAAATATTTCATCCGAAGACTGCATTTCGATTCAAGTTAAGACAGAAAAATTATTAAGCTTTAAAAAATAGTAATCTTTTCTAATGGTGATATTCATCACTACTAATGAGAGACACTGCTTCGAACATTTTGACGCAGCATTCACAGTGATGGAATATCACCCTGAAAAAAAGTTGTCCCATTTTTGAAGTTTAATAGCTTTTCTATCATAAGTCAAATCTAAATGCAGTCTTCGTATGAAATATTGGTCATAGTTTAGGCTTTAAGACAAACTGTTTTCAAAAGATATTGGCAGAAGGGGACCAAAGTTATTCATGAAAAACTGGATTTTCGTGTCCCTCCCGAAAAATATGTCTCAAAATCCCATACAAATTTAGGCTCGTTGAGCGACCCTTTCCCGTGATCCGATCTGGCCAAAATTTGGCATACGACCTTGTACTAGGCCTTAGATCAATTTAAGCCTGCATCGCATAACATTTCACAAACTTGAAATTTCTCATACAAATTAAATCATGGATATTTGCATTTTTTTTAAACATTCAATGACAAAATGAATTGAGACACTATCGTTTAAATATAAAGTTGATCGATGTCGTGAGCATAGAGAGATAATTGCAAGTAGATGGTGCTAACGAGAATAACAAAATAAGAAACATATTTTCTAAACAATATATTTATGATTTTTCAAATAATTTTCAAGTTCTTAGAAATAACACAAAATTACTGTTTCGAAAAGAACTTCCACTTGGAAATTTCGTATGTCTAAGCTTTTGATAGTTTTGGTAATAAACAAAAAAATCATCATGTCTTAGAAGATAACAGGTTTTTCAGAGCATTGCAACTAAGGCTTTCCAACAGTAAAATATCGGTTAAATGGTTATTCTTGAACTATTTGTATCGCAAGATGTTTCCGATTTTTCCTTTTCAAAGCTAAAAATTTGATAACGACCTCATTCCTTAGAAAATATGGGGAATTTTGGTAAAAGCATAACTCAGGATTTTCTTGGAAAACTGTAGGGGTTAACGAAAACAAGTTGAAATAAAATGGTCCATGCACTTGTCAAAAGTGTTTCCAGATCTTATCCTTTTACCCAAACTCCCAAACAATTTGTTTTGTTAGGATGCAGAGTTGACCTCGGTCCTAAAGCGCAATTTTAAATCTTTCGTCCCTTTCACTATTTTTCCTCACTATCTATTGACTACTAGGACGTGGCCGGCATCGTTATTGATATTCAAAGAGAGAGCATCCCTTTTGTACATTGAGAATGAGCTTCTTATCCCAACAACCATTCTTTTGACCCATGTACAAATTTGGTGGCCTCGGTCAATCACGAAGTAGCAACCATTGGCGAAGTTGAACTCGTTCTACTGAGCCACGCCTGAGACCATGGAATTCGAAATTATTAAATTCAGATTAAGAAAGGCAACAAAAATATTAATATAAGATTTAGACTGAAGTGTATAAGATCTATGTGTATCAATATTCCGTACAATTACAAAAACATATGAAAATAGTTTCGAGTTCAATGATTTATGATGGATGTGAGTAGTCAATCAAGCTAAGCTAAACTAAACTTATTACAAACTTCAGTTTTGGGTATAGATTTAGCAACACTTTTTATTTTAGTTTTTTTTATTAAGGACCTTTTTGACATTCGGTCCCTGTTTTATTTTTAGTTTGATATTTATTCCATTTAACTGTTGGCATGGTTTAATTTTTTTTAGCTGAATAACTGCTTTTTTAAGATGTGTCGGTTTCGTTTAAAATTCACAAACTGAGTTGAATAAGTGTCATTGATTTTGACCAATTACTTTAGTCTCCAAAATTTTCCCGTCGTTCACAAATGCGTACATAAATAAGGGTGCGTTTAATTTAAAAAACATAAATATGGAAGCGTTTTTCGGTTGTACGCCAACATTCGTATTAAGATTATGCTAAGCGATACATGTGTTGATCAATCGGAATAGGCCAGAAGGAAGAGTTCATTTTTGAAAGATGATCTTACGGTCATGGTTAAAATCGTTAATCCGCGCGCTCCCATGGCCTACTCGACGCTCATAAGCAAACACATTTATCTTTTTCGACTCATACTTCTTGTTTTTAATTTCTGTGCTGCCCTGTTGCTGTTGCTCACATGCCTGCACCTTCTTACTTATGTCCAACTTTGGACACAATCATCATCGGCATCGGCCGGCCAAGATGGCCTCGACAGACACGACGGAGCGAGGACAAAAAGGATTCAGCAGGCAGGAGGAAACAGGAACCGTGAGTGTGCGGTGCTACGATGCGAAGCCAAGCGATGCCCACAGGAATGCAAAAGAAGTTTAAGTGGAAGTTGTAGGTTCTCCAGTAAATGGAAATCATCCGCGGGCAGCCTGCAAATGCTTCTCGTGATGACTATTCTTCATCGCGCGCCAATCGTTTAATGGATCGACGCTACGAGTACGAGATCAGATGAGTATATAATGTTTCGATTTGCAGACAATAATGAACTTATTATTGACTATAAAAATCCTCTCTTATAAACCATTTCATTTCATTTGATATAATTTATTGATCAACGCGATTATCATAAATTCGTATAAGTGCTGATGTTTTTTTGCTCTCCACTGCAAGTTCCTACACATGTGAAATTCCACCCGATCGTTTCTCACAAATGATTCCTGTCCGAGTGTCGTCAGGAGGAACTGAATGTATCAGATTATTA